>NC_057796.1:42115107-42135361 GCF_018294505.1 Triticum aestivum
GCCGAGCCCCGCCCCGCCGGAGCCCCTCGCCGGAGCCCGCCATCGAGGTACTGCCGCCGGCCGTTTCCCGTCGTTGACCGGTTTTCTGTAAAAAAAAACCCTAGATCGGTTTTTTTTCGGTTTTCTTATTTTGCGAGCGTTCACCGAACCGTTCGTTTTAACGAACGCGTTCGTCAGTTTTTCTCTGTTAACGAACGTCCGTTATTTAACCGTTCGTCCGTTTTTCTTTTTCATCGGATTTCTTTCTCGTTATTTTCTCAGATTCGATTTCTGATCGAATTTTCGATTCTGTTTAACTTCTCGCTCATTTATCGGAATCAGGCGATTCAAGCGCCTAGAGTTTTGTCTCGAAATTCTCTTTCCGATTAATCTACTCAAACAAGTTTTTTCTACAGTAAAATTTGACCTAGATCCAGATTAGCAAACGAAGTTTCTTTCTTTCGCCGTTTGACTTTCTTTTTTTTTCGAGTTGATTCTTTTTGCAAACCGGAGTTCTTAAGTTGAACTTTCTGGTTGGATCTTTCATTCGAGTTTTACCTGTGCATAGTTGAGTACTGATTGTATGCTTGTTTGTTTGCGATAGAGTACCCGGAGTGTGCCGCTTGTTACTTCGAATCGCTAGGTTTTGCGGATCATCAGCAAGGCAAGTAACACTTTGATCATACCCCGTTCATACCCAGTTTTTATTGCATTAGATCTATTCCTCAAACATTGCATGATTAGGATCTAATTAAATTGTGGGTATCTGGGAAGTAGTTGAGGTAGTACCTATTACCTGTTTTATTATCAAACCCTTGGGAGTTACTTCTACGTTGCTTTTATTATTGCCATGCTATGCTCATAGACGTGGATTGGGTTTGAGTGATATTCATGACAGATGTGAGATTGTTAATAATGGTTCAACTTAAGGTGGCAACTAAAACTCACATCTGGGTGGATTGAGGCAACTGGAGAACCCAGTGTTGTCTGTATGTATACGGTCCGCCACCCAGGCTCAAAGGGATCATAAGATTATTCATGCTAGAAACTTCCGTGTGCAGCCACAAGCTATTATGGGCTCTAGCATAGCTGAGTAGGTTACAGGATCTCTTGAAGAGGTGGACTAGCAGATGTAGGGGAAAGTAGGTGTACCGGTCCATCCAGAGTAGAGAGTGATTGTTTCTGAAAGACTGTGTCTCGGTCATCCGTTTCTCAAACATCATGCAGTGCGAGAATCAAGCGGAGGCGATCGAGTCTTGTGGGGAAAAGTGCACAAACCTCTGCAGAGTGTACAAACTGATCATGATTAGCCGTGTCCCCGGTTATGGACAACTTGAGTATCTAGTACCTGGATTATCAATTGAATCTCATCACCGTGATACTTCTAATTAATTTTGTTGGGTTAATGATGACATTTAATTGGGATTGAGTTGGAGGTACCTTCTCAATGTTTCAACCACCATGATAGTTAAATAAAATCTATTCCTTTGCAGTAGGATAAAATTGGCTTTTCGCAAAACAGTAACCATAGAGCTTTTCCACCAGCCATATATGCATATAGTATAGCATTGTTATTGTTCTTTGTTCTCTATGTGTTACCTTGCCAGCATATTCTATGTGCTGACCCGTTTTCGGGCTGCAACGTTTCATGTTGCAGACTTTTCAGACGACGAGTAAGGTGCCTTAGGTCGTGGTCTTATACTCAGTGATGCCGCTGGAGTTGATGGACTCACTTATCTTCCAAGTCTTCCGCTATTATCGTTATTAGATGGCCTTAAGCCATGTTTATCATACTTATTCTCTTTGGAGATATTCGATGTAATAAGTGTGTGGTTGCTACTCTGTTATAAATCCTCCATTTGTACTGTGCGTGTCAGCATTACTGATCCAGGGATGACACTGGTGCACAGCAGCACAGACCATTTGAGGTCTGGTCGCTACAAAGTTGGTATCAAAGCACACGCTGACTGTAGGACACGACCACTAAGCTTAAGCCCTAGAAAGCTTCTCTCTTCTCATTTCTGACTCCTCTCCACTTTCTACTCTTTTAGGAATGGCGAATGCAAGGAGCAAGTTCATGCAACCAGATGAAGACACGCCGTTTGGTCGACGCTTGAAGGAAGTCACCAAGTACTTGAACATAGGAATACCAAGCGTCACTGGAACCTACAACGCCACATTACCTTAAGAGGAGAGCTGGAAGATTCAAGTTATCATTCCAGGAAGAACGTTTGCGCCAATTACGGAACCCATGAGATTGGTTTTCCAAGCACCAACTTGGAGTTTAGGGAAGAGCATGGCCGCACATATCGCCATGGGACGCATTGGAGAAGTCTACCACCAGGAGCTTAAGGATACGATTTACCAGATTTGTGGACGTCGAGACGCGCAATGGGAGATGATCAAAACCAAGAAGGATGGATCAATTGTAGCTTTCATCCAGGAGCAGAACCAACATATTCGTCGCCAGGAGAACCAGATGTGCACGGACAAGGAGGAACTGAAGAAGGCATTCACGAAGATCAAGGAACTCCAAGAAGAACTCAAGACTACACGCGAAGATTACTTGGAGGAAATCAACGCACTAGTCGGGAAGATTGACGACCTGGAGAATAAGATTGGAGCATTCGTGGGAAATCCAGTGCCAAAAACAGAAGTCGACGAATGCACTTGTCCGGATAACTACATCATCATCGACGACACCGACTCGGAACCAAGTGAAGACGAATGGATTGATGAAGCTGGAGCAGATATCATGGAGTCTTCAACGGATCAGAATTTTTAGTAGACCACCCTATCAGTAGTAGTTTTCCCCCAATTAATAGTTCAAGCACTTTGTAACGCTAGTTAGATCGATTGTTTTGCCTTGTTTGGATTGATTGAGTGATATTGATTGAATTTGTCTCATGAGCATATGGGTGGTGTTTTCTCTCTAGACCTCATTCTATTCTTAATTCTCATCTTTTCTAAACCTATCAGATGCCTCCGAGACGCGACACCGGATTTGTTTTCCCGCCAGAGATCACCCAGTTGATTCAGCAACAGAATGCCCTGATGCAAGTGTTAGTTCAGAACCAAGGCAACAACAACAACAACCCACCGCCACCACCACCTGTTGACCACCTAGCCCGTTTCTTAAGGTTAAACCCGCCGGTGTTTTCCAGTAGCACCGAGCCGATTGTTGCAGATGATTGGCTCCGCAAAGTTGGAAGGGAGTTGACCACTACAGGATGCACAGATGCGGAAAGAGTGCGTTTTGCCGCACATCAGCTTGATGGACCCGCAGCATCATGGTGGGAGAATTATACAGCCACGCACCCTATTGACACTGTCACATGGGACCAGTTTCAGCAAGCTTTCTGTACAGCTCATGTTTCAGTAGGAGCTATGGCTATGAAGAAGCGTGAGTTTCGCAACCTACGCCAAGGAGGACGCACCGTAGGCCAGTATGTGGAGGATTTCAGTAAGTTAGCACGTTATGCACCAGATGACGTTGCTACGGATGCTGCCAAGCAGGAGAAGTTTCTGGAAGGATTGAATGATGACCTGAGTATGCAGTTGATGGTAGCAACTTTCAACAACTACCAGGAGCTGGTAGATAGAGCTCTAATGATTGAAGGGAAGCAACAGCAGATTGAAAACCGTAAGAGGAAGTACGGACAAGGGAAGTACAATTCTGTAGCCCAGCAGAAGCCACGATTTACCCCGAAGCCAGGAGGACAGTTTCAGCATACCCATGGAGGAGGTAGTTCGCACAACCATAATGGCTCCAAGAATGGTAATGGGAATGGAGGAGGAACGGACAGAACCGCACCAACCCATCTACTCCAACCAAGAGAGATCTAAGTCACATTACCTGTTTCAAGTGCCAGAAGACGGGACATTACGCTACCGATTGTCCCGAAGCCCAAAATGGAAATGGCAATGGAAGCTCTGGGAAGAAGCTGAACCCGTTCAACAAAGGACAAGTGAACCACGTGAGCATGGAGGAGGTTGAAGCTCAGCCTGATGCAGTAATAGGTAAGTTTTTGGTTAAGTCATTTACTGCAACTGTTCTTTTCGATACTGGTGCATCGCATTCATACATATCAAGGGGATTCGTAAACAAGTTTAAGATGTCCACCCAAGTTCTCAAAAGCCCTATGTTAGTAACCTCGCCAGGAGCAGAGTATATGGCCACCCAAGGATGTTTTTGTCGGGACCCCGATTCCAAGTCACATCGATCTAGCCGGTAACACCTCATATTACTTTGCGGCCTCACGCACGGTATTCCCACGGGTGTCGCCTTACCATGGCCCGGGACCGTTTGCGCCTTTTGGCTCACGTATATGATAGTGTCGCTAGCATCCATATGACAAAGAACCCGGGCCGACATGGCTAGTCGTGAACCCAAGCGGCACTAACGTATGGGGACAGGCATACATGAATCAACATCGAACATGTCGGTCAGCAGCGTGCGAATTCGGGCTATAGCACCGGGCTAACAGGACTCCGGGAACCCGGGCTGTAGCAGGCTAGGCAGGACTCCGGATGTCACCGCGTGACATTTCCCCGAAGGGACAGACACAGGAATGATATGAAACACATGCCGGCCAGTCAAGTGACCAGAGCAGTAGTGCTGGGCTAGTAGGACTCCGGTGAACCGGGCTGTAGCGGACTACTATGGCTCAAGGAGGCACTAGACTACATTTCCCCATAAGAGAGGCTGCTAAGGTAGACAACTAGATTGTTGGATCCCACACATACCAAGCATTTCAATCATACACACAATATGCTCGATATGTGCAAATACAACATGGCATCACAACAAGACTCTACGACTCAGAGTATTTATTCATTAGGCTCCGAAGAGCCAGATATTACAAACATGGGTCTCATGACCCAACATTCAGAGCATACAAGTCAAAGCACATGCGGAAGCTTAACATGTCTGAGTACAGACATCTACAAATGAAAAAGGCTGAGAAGCCTGACTGTCTACCAGATCCTGCCGAGGGCACAAGATCGTAGCTGAGGTATCAAGCTAAACGTCGAAGTCCACACGGAACTACTAGCGAGACTGACGTCTCTCTGCAAAACATAAAATAGGAAAACGTGAGTACAAATGTACCCAGCAAGACTTACATCAGAACTATCTACATATGCATCGGTATCAACAAAGGGGGTGGTGGAGTTTAACTGCAGCAAGCCAGCTTGACTCGGTGGCTATCCTGAACTTCGACTGCAAGTAACTCTTTTGAGGTGGCGCACACGAGTCCACATATTCACCATATCAATACACCACTATGGATCCGCTCCCGTCTCCCCACGAGAACGCCATCCATAGCACTCATGCTTATCTTGCGCATTTTAGAGTATCCACTTTCACTTGTCTATGAACTGTACAGGCAACCCAGAAGTCCTTTACCGCGGACACGGCTATTCGAATAGATCATATTAACCCTGCAGGGGTGTACTTCGTCACACACGCTCTCGCCACTTACCACCATGTACACGTCGTGTACCCCGGCAACCTTCAAGCGGAAGCCTGGCGAGGGAGTCGGCCACGACCTGACTAACCACCCAAGTCTCTCGTCCAGGTTTATCGCCTATTCGGGTTCCATCCGCAAGGAGATCCGGCCGGGGTGTCGCTCACGGCCCCAAACGATGTGAACAGGGTTCCCAAGCCCACCTTGACGGATGGATCTACGCTTGGTACACCGTGCCACGGTGCCTAGTCTGTCCCAAGCCCACCTGTACCGGGTGCCACTTGGTAGACTACTAACACTACCTACAAACACCAGAAACTAGTTGCAACTCCTGGACAGAGATCAGGTTGATTAATAAGTCGAGAGGGGCACTTAAGCATTCCAATGCGTGGTAGTAACTGTTCATGGATCACAAACACAGAACTCAGTTCCTGAGGACGGCTTCAATGAGACAACCCACCATGTACTCCTACATGGCCTCGCACCGCTACCTTTACCAAATCATGTTCACACACTTAGCTCTCACACAGTAGGACATGTTCACCACTTTCCAGTTCATTCCCGATGAACCAGACCTGACACAACTCTAAGCAATAGCAGGCATGACAAACAAGCATGAATGAGTAGGCACATCAGGGCTCAAACAACTCCTACTCATGCTAGTGGGTTTCATCTATTTACTGTGGCAATGACAGGTCATGCAGAGGAAAGGGGTTCAACTACCGCAGCATGTAACAGTTGAAACGTTGTTGTCCTAATGCAGTAAAAGAGAGCAGGAGCGAGAGAGTGGGATTGTATCGGAATGAACAAGGGGGTTTTGCTTGCCTGACACTTCCGAAGATAGTATAGCTCTTCATCGGTGTCATCGATCGCATCGTCGAAGCAACGTCTACCGAGAGGGGACAATACCGGCAAACAGAGAAGAAACACGATCAATGCAATGCACAATATGATGCATGCTATGACATGGCAATACGAATGTGTTTTGAGCTAATGCAACTAACAACATATTAAATGGAGTTGGTTTGAATCCAAGATTCAGATTCAAACTCCATATGTGGAAATTCAAATGCCATTTACATGATTTGGCCTAAGAAGTAGTCATAAGTTGTTCTAACATGCATGGAAATGGTACAGATGGATAAATTGGAATTTTCTGATCATTTTTCATATATAAATTATTTCATTTGGACTTACGGTTGATTTTCTATGATTTTTAGAAGTTTATAGGATTTTCTGGAATTTCCTGGATTATTTTAAATCTAGAAAATCAATTATTGCATCAGCATTGCGTCATGCCTGTGTCAGCAGTCAACTGGGTTGACCCAGGTCAAACCTGACGTGTGGGGGCCACACGTCAGCGACACAGGGCTAATCCCGGTCAAACCCAGCGCTGACTGGGGTTTGACCCTGTGGTAGGGCCCACTGTCAGTGGCTGTGAGGTGGCTAGTTAAGGGATTAGCCTCTAATGACGGAGCCACGTCATCATCGCCGGACTCTGGCCGGCGGCGACCATTCCGCACGGCGGAGCTGCAGCTGGGCGGCGCTAGGGGCTGCGGTTAAGTGCGGTGCGACCACCGGGAGGGAGCCCATGCTCGTCCGCATCCAACGGAGTAGGCAGCAGCGACTGGGGTGCGCTGTACTCACCGGAGACGAGCTCGCGGCGGCGGCCGGAGTTCGGGAACATGCGGGGTTAGCGCTGCGGCATGCAAACGAGTTGGCTGTCGCGCTAGTGTTGCTCCACGGGGCGTTGCGAGTGCAACGGACGCACGCGCGGGGCCATTTGGTCACCGGGGCTTCGCCGGCGACGAGCCCGTGCGGCGATGGCTATGGTGAGCAAGGGGGCGACGGCTACAGCGACCGAACGGGGGCAGGGTTAGGGGGGAAATGACCGGGGGCTCACCGCGGTCACAAAGAGCTTCTCGCCGAGCTCGGGGAGGCACGGGCGGCGTCGAATCGACGGTGGGGTTGCCGGCGGCCGAAGCTCGAAGACGATGATGATGTAGTCATTGCAGGGCGTCCGGAGTGGCTTCTTTTGGTGGAGAGGCGTAGCGCGAGGTGGCGGAGCTGCTGGGCAACCTAGCTAGGCGAGGGGGGCTCGGTGGCCACGGCAACGGCGAGCGGCCTCGACGAGCTCCACTCGGGCAGAGAGGGAGAGAGAGCAGAGGGCGAGGGAGAGGAGCGAGGGGGTCGAGGGGAGGTGTGTGGCGTTCACAGCCGCGTCGGGGAAGCGGCGGAAGCAGGAGGTGGCGCGGGCGCGTGCCGGCGTGCGGCGAACACACGCCCGGCGTCCCTCTGGCGTCCTTCTGGCGCGAGGTGGGAGACGGTGGCGGCTCTGGTGGGCTGGGCTAGCTCCTGGGCCGTGGTGGGGCGCCAGGTAAGTCCAGGTGAGGGGCCCAGGTGAGTCCTTCTCTCTCTCCTTTACATTTAATTCTATTTTCTATTTTTCTGTAGTTTGTTTTGATTTAGTTATAGCCCAAATCATTTTAATAAATCCTGAAAATAATTGTGGGCACTTTTGAAAATATCTCCAATAGCCCTCAAATACTTCCAAGATTATTTGGACAGTTAAGATATTTTATAGAATTCAAAAGTCCAAATTCAAATACTTATGATTTAATTCAAAAATCCAGAAATGACCTAGAAATATGTTTATCATTTTTGGCAGAGGTTTTTACCTTTATCAGAAATGATGAACATTTCCAAAGGCATTTTGGGATCATTGAAAATATTTCATTGTGATCCTAGTTGGATTTCATTTGGTGCTAGGGTTTGAACATCCCCCTTTCAAGTTTAGGCAAAATTTAAACATGATGCACACATGAAGCTAGCCTAGTGCATAGCAAGGCTAGGGATGTGACAACTCACCCCCACTAAACAAAAATCTCGTCCCGAGATTCAAGCGTAGGGTAAAATGAAAGGGGAACGCAAACTAACATAATCTTCACGATCCAATTGTTCTTCTCGAAGATGTTAATTCATTGCATCATCTTGATCTTGACATCTTATCTTTCGAGAGCTTCATCCAACTATGATGACGGAAGAGAGGGAAACTCTACAGGATTGATCTTCTCGAAGATCGAGCTATACAAGATCAACTCGCGGAATGAGATGTTGAAACATCTCGAGTTGAGACACAGAACACGTCGAGAGGGATGGAAGAACAAACGATGAGGTTTGATTTGGTGGCAACAATCCCACGCTTAGATAGGATGGTGCATGGTTTCAAAGTAGCGAGGAGATAGTTGCCACGATTCCATAACGGGGCACCTTAGGGAAGGTGGCTCATAGAAATATCCCTTAAGTGGCAAAAAGAATTACTTTTGATTCAGAGATCATTGAAACTCTTCATACCAGCGTAAGGCAATTTACAAATGATCGTTTGAAAGAATTCAAAGGAATGGCATACTCATACCAGAAGGAATGATGTGGACTACCTTGTTGAAGACAACACCATGGATGATTTTGCTTATCATCGGGGATGGATGGGACCCATAGTAGGACCACTTTTGAAGATGATCCTAAACAGTAATTACTGCGATGCAAGCTGGGAACAAAATGCAAATGATGGGAATGATTCTAGTAACTGGGGAGAAACCCAACAGTAGAGAGTGATTCCACTATTGGAAAGGTTATAACATAACCGAGGAAATTGGGGCCAATCCCAGTTAGTGCTGACGATGACACCTAATGCTTGCGCGTGCTCTCAAGAACTTGAGCATTTCCATATTCATCAAGTTTTACCAATATCCGTGCCGAGGATCCTGGCATCATATCTTACTTCCATGATGAATAGTGATGGACAATGCGGATACAAAGGAAGATAACACCTTCTCAGACTTCCCCTTAGCGAGGCTAAGGAAACAGAATCTGGATGATCGACCGAGAGACATTTAGCACTCCGCTTCTAATGTTCTCCTTGATGTGCTAGTGCAACCCATTTATTAAAATGGTTTGGTACGTAGAACATCAAGTAAAAGGTCGGACTTCGGGAGCACAAGAGTCCATAAGGAATATCTACCGAAGTAGAATCTTATGAAATCCTTATGGAGAGGTGGCCAACTTCCTCATTCAAGATACTATAATAATAGATCTTCCGGCTAGGTGTGTCGGCCAGAACATCAACCTTGTCGGGACCTACATCATAATCTTGGAAAAGTTCCAACCGTCATATCTGCCTGAGATTCGGATCTAGTTGGTAACAGGATATTCTAGACTCATCGAGTCTAGAAGAAAATGAAGGTTTGCAACACAAATCGACGAGATGACGTTGCGAGATTCTCGGGAAATGAGCTACGGTAGAAAGCTCCAAAACATGAGCTGGTACTGCTACATACATGTGGACACACTGTCCCAGACAAGCATGACCACGTAGTAGTCTTATAATAAAACACTACTGAGTTCAGGTGGGGAACCATCATCGAGGATATTTGAGTCTTGTGCATGATCTAGAATTGGCACAACAACTCCTTTTCCTTGAACAAATCAATCAGTGGCTTGGTGTGCTAGGAACACATATAGAATGAAGGTTGCAAGTCTCCAGACCATAGAATACTTCGCACATATGCATGACTGACTTGGGATGATTCCAAAAGAAGCAAAACAAGCTTTCTCGAGTTCACGGCGGCAACTTGCATCGATTGCACATAAACCAGAGGAAGTCACTTCTTCCATCAAAACGTATACCTCATGAGCGGAACATGAGGGCAATGCTTACAAAGTTTCCAATACTAGCTGGATGTTCAACACGAGTCATGGAGAAGGTAGCAGTGTTGCTGATGGGCTCAACAACAATTCATCCAGGTTTCCATGGAGATGGAATTCCATAATTATGTGAACAAGTGATAGCATTGGTCAGACCCAAAAGATATAATGGTGTATGCTCGAGGGATCAACCACGAGTAAGACAACATTACGAACATCGTTGGTTCTGATTTGATTTGGCGATAGCCCACACTCAAATCAAAGTCTTGATACGACAATAGGTCCAACAACTGATCACAGGGACCAATCGATGAAGATATCATCTATCTTCAACACACGCAGATATATCCCTTGAAATGAACTACGCTGGCAAGCTTTTATCTTCCAACTCTCCAAGTTGTTGTTTAGCTTGACCAACTAGCTCAGGGGGTATCCAACACAGATTCTTGGAGAAAGAGTGGCTTATTGGAAAACCAACTTGATCACGAACTCAACATATCGGTCAGGGGACGACCTGGTGATACTTCCGTGAAGATATTCGGAAAATCACGAACCACCGACATGTTACTAAGCTCGAGAACAATCTTGCTTTTCAGGGCAAGACGATATGACCAAGAGAGTGATGGATTGACACAATCCTAACTCATTGATCGAGGAGTGCACCAAAAATAAGGACTAGGTAGCACGATCAATCTTAGGATGATGATTCAATAACCAGCACGCTAAGAATGAGAGTATTGCCATTAACTACCAAGCAACGAGTTGCTCAGAGTATTGATTTCACACATCACGGTTCACTTGCCAGTATTCCGGTTGTGACAACACGGGACCGAGGACTGAATAATGATGGCGAGAAGTATCACTGCGTCAAGAATTCATAAGAGGTGGTGCAATTCTCATGACACTCTTGACATAAAGATGGTAACGCGCCAAGGTAGAGCGGAGCAAAAGCTGGATTGGCATTTTGATTTGCGGAATACAATTGTTTTGACCCGATCCTGGATATGGATGAGGTTCTAGAGTTAGTTTCTCCTAGACATTCTGGAATAGGATGGCTTGATGGACCACAAGAATAATAAGCATCGATAACACGGATGCATAATTCCTCCTGACTATCAATTGACAGACGAGGGCCAGGAAATAACTAAAGAGGGACAACCCAAAGGAACATATGTTTTTCTGAGTTGTGGATGCATGGATTAGTATGTCAAACAAATTCAACATATTTCTTCCGGATAACCCATGCAGAAAGGTAGAACTGGCAGAGTCACAGTATGAATGGAGTACTCCTCAAGAGCGCCCTGGTTGTGATCTTTTGGTTCAAAAGAACTCCTGCCAAGAATGGTTCATGGTGTTTGGAAGAACGATATACCACGGACCTCGAAGACTATCACAAAGGTTACTAATATCCTAAAGGTGCGAGTAACACTATCAACACGAGGTAAGTGGAGTGAATCTCGGGCTCAAGAACCCAGAAATAGAATGCCTACTAACTAAGTGGCATCACGGGATGCTTTCGGGAATGATGGCCAGAATCATCACACTGGAAACACAAAACATGGCTAGATTACTAGGTGATCCTCTAAGACACCTAGGGTCATAATAATACTCCAACATATATACTGAGGCAATAGAGTGCCTCAACGCACCGGTAGGGTGCTTAATCTGGCCCAAAGGGACGCAAAAACAGAGGGAAAGGATTTTGCAAATGCATCAGATTGTTTAGAAGCCTGGGATGACTCGGACAGCATAACGGCTGTAAATGCTCAAAGGATTTGAGACATCCTACAAAATGGTGGCATAACCATTCAGAATCACAATATCAAGGTTTCGAGATCAACAGCTAACATACGGAAATAGAAGAAACTGAACTGAGGCTTAAATCCATCAATCCTATGAGTCTATGGATTAGTAACACGTGATCCTGATAGAAAGATGAGAAGCCTAGTTCTTAATCCCCGTAGAAGAGGAGAGGGTGACTCAGATGAGAAGGGCATAAGGTAAAGGAGTAAAAGAGCCTTACGTTCCCTTCCACAATCAATTCCCTTATATAACTAAAGCATTTCTAAACTCAACTTCGACCAGTTTGGCTTCGTAAACCTACAGGCAGTCAGGCTCTGATACCAAAGCTATCGGGACCCCGATTCCAAGTCACATCGATCTAGCCGGTAACACCTCATATTACTTTGCGGCCTCACGCACGGTATTCCCACGGGTGTCGCCTTACCATGGCCCGGGACCGTTTGCGCCTTTTGGCTCACGTATATGATAGTGTCGCTAGCATCCATATGACAGAGAACCCGGGCTGACATGGCTAGTCGTGAACCCAAGAGGCACTAACGTATGGGGACAGGCATACATGAATCAACATCGAACGTGTCGGTCAGCAGCGTGCGAATCCGGGCTGTAGCACCGGGCTAACAGGACTCCGGGAACCCGGGCTGTAGCAGGCTAGGCAGGACTCCGGATGTCACCGCGTGACATTTCCCCGAAGGGACAGACACAGGAACGATATGAAACACATGCCGGCCAGTCAAGTGACCAGAGCAGTAGTGCTGGGCTAGCAGGACTCCGGTGAACCGGGCTGTAGCGGACTACTATAGCTCAAGGAGGCACTAGACTACATTTCCCCATAAGAGAGGCTGCTAAGGTAGACAACTAGATTGTCGGATCCCACACATACCAAGCATTTCAATCATACACACAATATGCTCGATATGTGCAAATACAACATGGCATCACAACAAGACTCTACGACTCAGAGTATTTATTCATTAGGCTCCGAAGAGCCAGATATTACAAACATGGGTCTCATGACCCAACATTCAGAGCATACAAGTCAAAGCACATGCGGAAGCTTAACATGTCTGAGTACAGACATCTACAAATGAAAAAGGCTGAGAAGCCTGACTGTCTACCAGATCCTGCCGAGGGCACAAGATCGTAGCTGAGGTATCAAGCTAAACGTCGAAGTCCACACGGAACTACTAGCGAGACTGACGTCTCTCTGCAAAACATAAAATAGGCAAACGTGAGTACAAATGTACCCAGCAAGACTTACATCAGAACTATCTACATATGCATCGGTATCAACAAAGGGGGTGGTGGAGTTTAACTGCAGCAAGCCAGCTTGACTCGGTGGCTATCCTGAACTACGACTGCAAGTAACTCTTTTGAGGTGGCGCACACGAGTCCACATATTCACCATATCAATACACCACTATGGATCCGCTCCCGTCTCCCCACGAGAACGCCATCCATAGCACTCACGCTTATCTTGCGCATTTTAGAGTATCCACTTTCACTTGTCTATGAACTGTACAGGCAACCCAGAAGTCCTTTACCGCGGACACGGCTATTCGAATAGATCATATTAACCCTGCAGGGGTGTACTTCGTCACACACGCTCTCGCCACTTACCACCATGTACACGTCGTGTACCTCGGCAACCTTCAAGCGGAAGCCTGGCGAGGGAGTCGGCCACGACCTGACTAACCACCCAAGTCTCTCGTCCAGGTTTATCGCCTATTCGGGTTCCATCCGCAAGGAGATCCGGCCGGGGTGTCGCTCACGGCCCAAACGATGTGAACAGGGTTCCCAAGCCCACCTCGACGGATGGATCTACGCTTGGTACACCGTGCCACGGTGCCTAGTCTGTCCCAAGCCCACCTGTACCGGGTGCCACTTGGTAGACTACTAACACTACCTACAAACACCAGAAACTAGTTGCAACTCCTGGACAAAGATCAGGTTGATTAATAAGTCGAGAGGGGCACTTAAGCATTCCAATGCGTGGTAGTAACTGTTCATGGATCACAAACACAGAACTCAGTTCTTGAGGACGGCTTCAATGAGACAACCCACCATGTACTCCTACATGGCCTCTTACCGCTACCTTTACCAAATCGTGTTCACACACTTAGCTCTCACACAGTAGGACATGTTCACCACTTTCCAGTTCATTCCCGATGAACCAGACCTGACACAACTCTAAGCAATAGCAGGCATGACAAACAAGCATCAATGAGTAGGCACATCAGGGCTCAAACAACTCCTACTCATGCTAGTGGGTTTCATCTATTTACTGTGGCAATGACAGGTCATGCAGAGGAAAGGGGTTCAACTACCGCAGCATGTAACAGTTGATACGTTGTTGTCCTAATGCAGTAAAAGAGAGCAGGAGCGAGATAGTGGGATTGTATCGGAATGAACAAGGGGGTTTTGCTTGCCTGACACTTCCGAAGATAGTATAGCTCTTCATCGGTGTCATCGATCGCATCGTCGAAGCAACGTCTACCGAGAGGGGACAATACCGGCAAACAGAGAAGAAACACGATCAATGCAATGCACAATATGATGCATGCTATGACATGGCGATATGAATGTGTTTTGAGCTAATGCAACTAACAACATATTAAATGGAGTTGGTTTGAATCCAAGATTCAGATTCAAACTCCATATGTGGAAATTCAAATGCCATTTACATGATTTGGCCTAAGCAGTAGTCATAAGTTGTTCTAACATGCATGGAAATGGTACAGATGGATAAATTGGAATTTTTTGATCATTTTTCATATATAAATTATTTCATTTTGAGTTACGGTTGATTTTCTATGATTTTTAGAAGTTTATAGGATTTTCTGGAATTTCCTGGATTATTTTAAATCTAGAAAATCAATTATTGCATCAGCATTGCGTCATGCCTGTGTCAGCAGTCAACTGGGTTGACCCAGGTCAAACCTGACGTGTGGGGGCCACACGTCAGCGACACAGGGCTAATCCCGGTCAAACCCAGCGCTGACTGGGGTTTGACCCTGTGGTAGGGCCCACTGTCAGTGGCTGTGAGGTGGCTAGTTAAGGGATTAGCCTCTAATGACGGAGCCACGTCATCATCGCCGGACTCTGGCCGGCGGCGACCATTACGCACGGCGGAGCTGCAGCTGGGCGGCGCTAGGGGCTGCGGTTAGGTGCGGTGCGACCACCGGGAGGGAGCCCATGCTCGTCCGCATCCAACGGAGTAGGCAGCAGCGACTGGGGTGCGCTGTACTCGCCGGAGACGAGCTCGCGGCGGCGGCCGGAGTTCGGGAACATGCGGGGTTAGCGCTGCGGCATGCAAACGAGCTGGCTGTCGCGCTAGTGTTGCTCCACGGGGCGTTGCGAGTGCAACGGACGCACGCGCGGGGCCATTTGGTCACCGGGGCTTCGCCGGCGACGAGCCCGTGCGGCGATGGCTATGGTGAGCAAGGGGGCGACGGCTACGGCGACCGAACGGTGGCAAGGTTAGGGGGAAATGACCGGGGGCTCACCGCGGTCACAAAGAGCTTCTCGCCGAGCTCGGGGAGGCACGGGCGGCGTCGAATCGACGGTGGGGTTGCCGGCGGCCGAAGCTCGAAGACGATGACGATGCAGTCGTTGCAGGGTGTCCGGAGTGGCTTCTTTTGGTGGAGAGGCGTAGCGTGAGGTGGCGGAGCTGCTGGGCAACCTAGCTAAGCGAGGGGGGCTCGGTGGCCACGGCAACGGCGAGCGGCCTCGACGAGCTCCACTCGGGCAGAGAGGGAGAGAGAGCAGAGGGCGAGGGAGAGGAGCGAGGGGGTCGAGGGGAGGTGCGTGGCGTTCACAGCCGCGTCGGGGAAGCGGCGGAAGCAGGAGGTGGCGCGGGCGCGTGCCTGCGTGCGGCGAACACACGCCCGGCGTCCCTCTGGCGTCCTTCTGGCGCGAGGTGGGAGACGGTGGCGGCTCTGGTGGGCTGGGCCAGCTCCTGGGCCGTGGTGGGGCGCCAGGTAAGTCCAGGTGAGGGGCCCAGGTGAGTCCTTCTCTCTCTCTCCTTTACATTTAATTCTATTTTCTATTTTTCTGTAGTTTGTTTTGATTTAGTTATAGCCCAAATCATTTTAATAAATCCTGAAAATAATTGTGGGCACTTTTGAAAATATCTCCAATAGCCCTCAAATACTTCCAAGATTATTTGGACAGTTAAGATATTTTATAGAATTCAAAAGTCCAAATTCAAATACTTATGATTTAATTCAAAAATCCAGAAATGACCTAGAAATATGTTTATCATTTTTGGCAGAGGTTTTTACCTTTATCAGAAATGATGAACATTTCCAAAGGCATTTTGGGATCATTGAAAATATTTCATTGTGATCCTAGTTGGATTTCATTTGGTGCTAGGGTTTGAACATCCCCATTTCATGTTTAGGCAAAATTTAAACATGATGCACACATGAAGCTAGCCTAGTGCATAGCAAGGCTACGGATGTGACAGTTTTCAGATATCGTTGGCCATTGGTAGGCATGTTTTCCCCTCAGACCTCATTGTTCTGGAATCGCAAGGTTTGGATGTGATTTTGGGAATGGATTGGCTATCGTTGTATGGAGGAAACATCAATTGTGCCAACAAGACAATTTTGCTTACCACCCCGGAAGGAAAAAGGATCAAGTATGTATCCAGGCATATGCCGAAGAGGACTCAAGTGAATTCCTTATCAGGAGTTGTACAGGAGGAAGTACCAGTGGTGAAGGATTATCCGGATGTATTTCCAGAAGAGTTGCCAGGCATGCCACCAGATAGAGACATTGAGTTCTTGATTGAACTTTTGCCAGGCACAGGGCCAATATCTAAGAGACCGTACAGGATGCCCGCAAAGGATTTGGAGGAAATTAAGAAGCAGATCAAGGAGTTACTGGATAAAGGCTATATTCGCCCAAGTTCGTCACCTTGGGGATCACCAGTACTTCTAGTGGAGAAGAAAGATGGATCGCTGAGGATGGTTGTTGATTACCGAGGATTGAATGAAGTGACCATCAAAAACAAGTACCCACTGCCGATGATCAATGATTTGTTTGACCGCCTACAAGGAGCTAAAGTATTTTCCAAGATCGATCTACGATCAGGATACCATCAGTTAAAGATTCGAGAGCAGGATATACCCAAGACGGCATTTACCACCAGATATGGATTGTATGAGTATACCGTTATGTCATTTGGACTGACTAACGCACCGGCCTATTTCATGAACCTGATGAACAAAGTGTTTATGGAGTTTTTGGATAGTTCGTCGTGGTGTTCATTGATGATATTTTAATCTTTTCCAAGGATGAAGAAGAGCATGAGGAGCATTTGCGATTGGTACTTGAGAAGCTCAGAGAACATCAGTTATATGCCAAGTTCAGCAAATGTGAGTTTTGGCTGAAGGAAGTTGGATTTCTTGGACATGTTATTTCTGGAGAAGGAATAGCAGTAGACCCTGCCAAGGTTGACACAGTGACAAGTTGGGAATCACCCACGACAGTTGGAGAAATCCGGAGTTTTCTTGGACTTGCAGGATACTACCGGAGGTTCATCGAAAATTTCTCAAGGATTGCTAAGCCCATGACTGAGCTATTGAAGAAGGACACCAAATTCAATTGGACCGAGGAATGTGAAGCTAGTTTCCAAGAGTTGAAGAAACGATTGGTTACATCACCAGTGTTGATTCTGCCAGATCAACGCAAGGATTATGAAGTTTATTGCGACGCTTCTCGTCGAGGAATGGGAGCAGTGCTTATGCAGGAAGGAAGAGTTGTGTCATATGCTTCACGACAACTTAAACCCCATGAGAAGAATTATGCTACGCATGATTTGGAATTAGCAGCCGTGGTGCATGCATTGAAGACATGGAGACATTTTCTCATCGGAAACCATTGTGAGGTGTACACGGATCACAAGAGTTTGAAGTACATTTTCAAGCAGAAGGAGTTAAATCTCAGACAGAGGAGATGGTTGGAGCTTATCAAAGATTATGATATGAGATTGCATTATCACCCTGGAAAGGCTAACGTAGTAGCAGACGCGTTGAGCCGCAAGAGTCATGTCAACACCCTCATGACAGGAGAGTTACCTCAGGAGTTAGCCGAGGATCTACGCGAGCTATGTTTGGAGATAGTCCCAAGAGGCTATGTAGCGACGTTGGAGATTCAGTCTACCTTGATGGAAAGGATCAGAGAAGCTCAGAAGTCAGACAAGGAGATTAAAGAGATAAAGGAGAAGATGAGCAAAGGAAAAGCCAAGGGATTTCGTGAGGATGAGCACGATACCTTATGGTTTGAGGACCGCGTATATGTGCCAAATGATCCGGAGATTAGAAAGTTGATTTTGCAAGAAGCCCATGATTCACCATACTCGATTCACCCAGGGAATACCAAGATGTATTTGGATTTGAAGAATACTTTCTGGTGGACCGGAATGAAGAAGGATATTGCGGAGTATGTAGCAGTTTGTGATGTATGTCAGAGAGTGAAGGCAGAGCATCAGAAGCCAGCAGGATTGCTGCAACCATTGCCGATACCCGAATGGAAGTGGGATAAAATAGGCATGGATTTTATCACAGGATTACCCCGGACTCGTTCAGGCTATGACTCGATATGGGTTGTAGTTGATCGATTGACGAAAGTGGCTCATTTTATTCCAGTGAAGACCACTTACACCAGTGCTAAGTTGGCCAAGATATACATGACCAGGATAGTAAGTTTGCATGGAGTTCCGAGGACCATTGTATCAGACAGAGGAACCCAATTTACCTCGAAGTTTTGGAAGCAGTTACATGAAACATTGGGAACCAGGCTGGAATTTAGTACAGCATTTCACCCATAGACAGATGGACAGACCGAGAGAGTCAACAGATTTTGGAGGACATGTTGAGAGCATGTGCACTAGATTATGGATCTAGTTGGGACGACAATTTGCCATATGCGGAGTTTTCTTATAACAACAGTTATCAAACCAGTTTGAAGATGGCCCCTTTCGAAGCTTTGTACGGAAGGAGGTGTAGAACACCGTTGTTATGGGACGAAGTTGGAGACCGTCAGTTGTTTGAACCAGATTTGATTAAGGAGTCTGAACAGAAAGTAAGGTTGATTCGCGATAGACTCAAGGTAGCCCAGTCCAGGCAGAAGAGTTATGCTGATTCTAAACGAAAAGAGACAGTTCACGAAGTCGGAGACAGAGTGTATCTTAGAGTATCACCACTTCGAGGAGTGAAGCGTTTTGGAGTTAAGGGAAAGTTAGCACCCCATTTTATCGGACCATACAGAGTATTGGAACGTATGGGAGAAGTTGCCGACAAGCTGGAATTGCCCGAAGGATTGTCTGGAGTACATGATGTATTTCATGTTTCACAGTTGAAGAAGTGCCACGCAGAGATGGCTGAGATACCGCTGAGAGATACTGTGCCACTAGAAGCGATTCAGTTGGAAAGTGATTTGACTTATGAGGAGAAACCAGTTAAGATTCTCGAATATGCCAGCCGAGTTACCCGCAGCAAGGTTATCAAGTTTTGCAAAGTTTAGTGGAGTCACCACACAGAAGATGAAGCCACCTGGGAGCGAGAGGAAGATCTACGGAAAAACCACTCCCACCTGTTTTCTAGCCAACCCGAATCTCGAGGGCGAGATTCATCTTAAGGGGGGTAGGTTTATAACATCCCAAATTTTCAATTTGGTATGTTATACATAGATCATCGTTGCATATCATGTTTTATTGCATTTTGGCAAATCCTCGATAAATCCTAAGCAACTCAAGGACCCTCGGAGAGAGTTGGGGATTTTCTCGAATTTTCATATTTGATTTTCATCAAATGATAAGACGAGGATTTTGGTTTTAATTATTTTCTCTCCGGAAAAATATTTCATTTTAAATAAACGAGAGGAGAAAATATGACTTCTCCAAAACAATTGAAATACTGGAGGAAAAATGTTAAAATCATTATTTGGAATTTATTTGGATTTTATTTGCAATTTTTATTGCATTAAAAATATTGCATGTTTTCAAAACATTTATTTTTTATTTTAAAAATGTTCACCCTATTCTAGATTTTCTAACTAGACTGGGAAAATTTATTTCATATTTTTAGGATTTTTATTTATTTTTCTACGCAATATTTTACGCGGAACTTATTTAAAAAAACGCGCCCGTGCCGACTGGGCCAGAGGCCCAGCCGACGGCCCGCCCCGTCGCCCCTCTCCTCTCTCCCCACGACGCCGCCGCCGGAGTCCGCCATGGCCACGACGCCGCCGCCGCCTCGGGTGCCCCCTTCCCCAAGCACCTCGGACCCCCCCCCTTC
>NC_057796.1:42135818-42145380 GCF_018294505.1 Triticum aestivum
ACCTAGATCGTTTTTTTCGGTTTTCTTATTTTGCGAGCGTTCACCGAACCGTTCGTTTTAACGAACGCGTTCGTCGGTTTTTCTCTATTAACGAACGTCCGTTATTTAACCGTTCGTCCGTTTTTCTTTTTCATCGGATTTTCTCGTTATTTTCTCAGATTCGATTTCTGATCGAATTTTCGATTCTGTTTAACTTCTCGCTCGTTTATCGGAATCAGGCGATTCAAGCGCCTAGAGTTTCGTCTCGAAATTCTCTTTCCGATTAATCTACTCAAACAAGTTTTTTCTACAGTAAAATTTGACCTAGATCCAGATTAGCAAACGAAGTTTCTTTCTTTCGCCGTTTGACTTTCGTTGTTTTTTTTCGAGTTGATTCTTTTTGCAAACCGGAGTTCTTAAGTTGAACTTTCTGGTTGGATCTTTCATTCGAGTTTTACCTGTGCATTAGTTGAGTACTGATTGTATGCTTGTTTGTTTGCGATAGAGTACCCGGAGTGTGCCGCTTGTTACTTTGAATCGCTAGGTTTTGCGGATCATCAGCAAGGCAAGTAACACTTTGATCATACCCCGTTCATACCCAGTTTTTATTGCATTAGATCTATTCCTCAAACATTGCATGATTAGGATCTAATTAAATTGTGGGTATCTGGGAAGTAGTTGAGGTAGTACCTATTACCTGTTTTATTATCAAACCCTTGGGAGTTACTTCTACGTTGCTTTTATTATTGCCATGCTATGCTCGTAGACGTGGATTGGGTTTGAGTGATATTCATGACAGATGTGAGATTGTTAATAATGGTTCAACTTAAGGTGGCAACTAAAACTCACATCTGGGTGGATTGAGGCACCTGGAGAACCCAGTGTTGTCTGTATGTATAAGGTCCGCCGCCCAGGCTCAAAGGGATCATAAGATTATTCATGCTAGAAACTTCCGTGTGCAGCCACAAGCTATTATGGGCTCTAGCATAGTTGAGTAGGTTACAGGATCTCTTGAAGAGGTGGACTAGCAGATGTAGGGGAAAGTAGGTGTACCGGTCCATCCAGAGTAGAGAGTGATTGTTTCTGAAAGACTGTGTCTCGGTCATCCGTTTCTCAAACATCATGCAGTGCGAGAATCAAGCGGAGGCGATCGAGTCTTGTGGGGAAAAGTGCACAAACCTCTGCAGAGTGTACAAACTGATCATGATTAGCCGTGTCCCCGGTTATGGACAACTTGAGTATCTAGTACCTGGATTATCAATTGAATCTCATCACCGTGATACTTATAATTAATTGTGTTGGGTTAATGATGACACTTAATTGGGATTGAGTTGGAGGTACCTTCTCAATGTTTCAACCACCATGATAGTTAAATAAAATCTATTCCTTTGCAGTAGGATAAAATTGGCTTTTCGCAAAACAGTAACCATATAGCTTTTCCACCAGCCATATATGCATATAGTATAGCATTGTTATTGTTCTTTGTTCTCTATGTGTTACCTTGCCAGCATATTCTATGTGCTGACCCGTTTTCGGGCTGCAACGTTTCATGTTGCAGACTTTTCAGACGACGAGTAAGGTGCCTTAGGTCGTGGTCTTATACTCAATGATGGCGCTGGAGTTGATGGACTCACTTATCTTCCAAGTCTTCCGCTATTATCGTTATTAGATGGCCTTAAGCCATGTTTATCATACTTATTCTCTTTGGAGATATTCGATGTAATAAGTGTGTGATTGCTACTCTGTTATAAATCCTCCATTTGTACTGTGCGTGTCAGCATTACTGATCCAGGGATGACACTGGTGCACAACAGCACAGACCATTTGAGGTCTGGTCGCTACAGCCGGACACCTGAGCTGCCCTGGGGGTCTCAACGGACTATGATCGGATCGGGCTAAAGCCTGACCAGAGGGAAATTAATCACCCGTCGATCACCCACCTTGTAGCGGTCATTGAGGAACCGGCCAAAGACACTTCCCTCCCTATATTGAAGACCAAGTATGTTTGGGTCTTTGAATCCCCTGAGCCAGATACTCTTCCTTCTGATGGGACTTCACGTCCTCCGGACTCTGGCTCAGGTATAGGATCGCAGAAACCCTTGGGCCGCCCGGACCCAAACCGGTCGCCTCGGAGATCTTTCAAGCTCCAAATGCAGATGTGGGACTGGATCTAAATTTTAAACCACCCACCCACCACAATCAATATTCTCCAAGCAACTCAGGTTCTCCAGATATATACGGCTTGATGTATGTACGGCAACAACCTCGGGAAACGGTCCACCACTTTTGGGCCAGATTCTTGCTTGTTAAAAAGAGGATCAAAGACTGCCTAGACGACGACGTAGTTTCGGTCTTTCATCGTCATTGCACCGACGAGGTAATATTGAATGCCCTCGACCGTCGCCACATACAGAGCTTTACAGAACTATCACAGGTAGTTCAAAAGTACTATGCGATGGAAAGCACATGGAGGGCCCAGAAAACTCACTGGAGCCCGCTGCCTTTAAGCAGTGTGCGGCCCGGACTAAACGGATACATCCTGGTGGGTCACCCGACCACCAGTTGATGGGCAAGAAAAATAAACCCTTCACGGGGCATAGGTCCGTTCTTGACGAACTCCTTGACAAGCCCTGTCCGATACATGCCACTCCGCGCACAGACCCAACCCATAGCCTTCGAGCATGTTGGGTACTCCGACAAGTAGCAAAAAGTGGAGAGGCCATCCTCACCACCACTCCAGAGAAATCCTCTACGGAGAGGGATGACTTTAACATCCTCATGGTCTTCGAGACCTTTTATTCCAATAATCGGCGCAAAAGGGCACTCTGCGACCTCGTCGAAGTCCACCAAGTTACCGCACTGAGCCCATGGAACGACACGGCAATAGCCTTTACAGCCGAAGACGAACCAAAGGCTCGGTCAGTCCGAGCACCCTCTATCCTAGTACTAAACCCCATTGTGGACGGTTTCGGCTTACTAAAGTGCTCATGGGCGGCGGTAGTGGGCTTAACCTCATTTATGAGGACACGCTCGATAAAATGCAGATGGATAGATCACGCATCGAGCAAAGCAATACCACCTTTCGAGGCATTATCCCCAGACGAGAAGCATGATGCTCTGGGAGAAATTAAACTGGATGTGGTATTCGGCACACCCGAAAACTACAGATCTGAAGAGTTGCTCTTTCATGTGGTCCCCTTCAACACTGGGTATCATGCCATCCTCGGACGGGACGCTTTCTCACGCTTCCAATATATACCCCATTACGGGTATATGAAGCTCCGGACCCAACTGAATCATAACAATTTCGGGCGACCCGGACAAAGCCCTCCATGCCGAAAACAAAACCGCATCACTGGCCCTGGAGGCGTTATCTAAAGCCCTAGCGGCCAAAGAATTAACAAATTTACGGTTTGCCATGGATAAGGACGATGTGATCCTCGATAAGAGATCTAAATCCACCTCTTTTAAGCCAGCCGAGGAAATAGTTAAATTTCAAGTGCACCCGACGGACCCTAACAAGACAGCATCTATCGGAGCAAAGCTGGATCCGGCAGTTGATTGCTCTTTGACTATGGCGCCAGAAAATCTCATGTCTGCTAGGACTACGTCGGTATTTCCACAAAGAGGGATGATGCAGCACAACGACGGTAGGTATTTCCCTCAGTGATGAAACCAAGGTTATCGAACCAGTAGGAGAACCAAGCAACACAACGTAAAACAGCACCTGCACACAAATAACAACACCTCGCAAACCGACGTGTTAAAGGGGTTGTCAACCCTTTCGGGTAACGATGCCAGAAATTTGTAATAGATTGAAATAATATATCGTGAATAAAATAAAGTGCAGCAAAGTATTTTTATATTTTTGGTTTAATAGATCTAAATAAAAATGCAAAGGAAAAGTAGATCGCAAGCAAATATATGAGAAAGAAGACCCGGGGGCCGTAGGTTTCACTAGTGGCTTCTCTCGAGAAAAATAGCAAATAGTGGGTAAACAAATTACTGTTGGGCAATTGATAGAACTTCGAATAATTATGACAATATCCAGGCAATGATCATTACATAGGCATCACGTCCAAGATTAGTAGACCGACTCCTGCCTGCATCTACTACTATTACACCACACATCAAACGTTATCCAGCATGCATCTAGTGTATTAAGTTCATGGAAAAACGGAGTAATGCAATAAGAACGATGACATGATGTAGACAAGATCCGTTTATCTATTGCGTAGATATAGATCCCATCTTTTTATCCTTAGTAGCAACGATACATATGTGTCGTTTCCCTTTCTGTCACTAGGATCAAGCACCGTAAGATCGAACCCACTACCGGGCACCTCTTCCCATTGCAAGATAAATAGATCAAGTTGGCCAAACAAAACCCAAATATCAAAGAAGAAATACGAGGCTATAAGAGATCATGCATATAAGAGATCAAAGAAACTCAAGTAACTTTCATGGATATAAAAGGATATAACTGATCATAAACTCGAAGTTCATCAGATCCCAACAAACACACCGCAAAAAGAGTTACATCATATGGATCTCCAAGAGACCATTGTATTGAGAATTCAGCGAGAGAGAGAGAGAGAGAGAGAGAGAGAGAGAGAGAGAGAGAGAGAAAGCCATCTAGCTACTAACTACGGACCCGAAGGTCTACAAAGAACTACTCATGCATCATCGGAGAGGCACCAATGGAGGTGGTGAACCCCATCCGAGATGGTGTCTAGATTGGATCTGGTGGTTCTGGACTCTGCGGCGGCTGGATGAATATTTCGTCGACTCCCCTAGGGTTCTGGGATTTTTGGGGTATTTATGGAGCAAAGAGGCGGTCCGGGGGCACCCGAGGTGAGCACAACCCACCAGGGCGCGCTTGGGCCTCCTGGCGCGCCCTGGTGGGTTGTCCCCTCCTCGGGACTCCTCCCAGGTGCAACCAGGGCCCAACATCTTTCTTTTGGTTCATAAAAAATCATCATGGAGTTTCGTGGCATTTGGACTCCGTCTGATATTGATTTCCTGCTATGTAAAAAACATGGAAAAAAACAGCAACTGGCACTTGGCCCTATGTCAATAGGTTAGTACCAAAAAATGATATAAAATGACTATAAAATGATTATAAAACATCCAAGATTGATAATAGAACAGCATGGAATAATAAAAAATTATAGATACGTTGGAGACGTATTAGCATCCCCAAGCTTAACTCCTGCTCGTCCTCGAGTAGGTAAGTGATAAAGCAGAATTTTTGATGTGGAGTGATGTTTATCAAGTCATATCATATTCTTTTCTTTATAGCATGGACATTTGGACTTTTATGCGATTCAAAGCAATAGTCTAGTTTTGACACAATAATTTAGATACTCAAGCATATCAACAAGCAACCATGTCTTTCAAAATATCAACGCTAAAATAAGTTATGCCTAGCCCATCATGCTCAAACATTGATCCATTCATGAAACACACTCAAATATTAGCTAAACCCAATACTTAAGCATGATCATATTGCCTCTTAGTTGGTGCTTTTATAAGAGAAGATGGAGACTCAAATTCAAAATAAAAATTGCATAAAGTAAAAGAAAGGCCCTTCGCAGAGGGAAGTAGGGATTTGTAGAGGTGCCAGAGCTCAAAGCGAAAAAATAGAGATAAAAACATTTTGGGAGGTGTATCCATCCCACCAACGAAAACGACGTAGAGCTACGAACACTTTCCATGCTAGATATGCCATAGGCGGTTCCCAAACAGAAAATAAAGTTTATTCCTTTTTCCACCATACTTTCACTTTCCATGGCTAACCTTATCCACGGGTGCCTTCCATACCAACACTTTCCAAGGAATTTATTATTTGACAACATAAAGTAAATTCATTTTTGCATTTTGAGACTGGGCATCCCTAATACCTTTGCCTTACTCGCGTGTAATAACAAATGAATAAAC
The DNA here is from genome assembly GCF_018294505.1 of Triticum aestivum. Classification (NCBI taxonomy): domain Eukaryota; kingdom Viridiplantae; phylum Streptophyta; class Magnoliopsida; order Poales; family Poaceae; genus Triticum; species Triticum aestivum. The sequence goes on from NC_057796.1 coordinate 42,141,738, forward strand.
ACTCATCATGAGAATAACACATCCAGCATGGAAAATATTAGCCACCCGTTACCGTTCCGTGAGCGAAAAAATACACAAAAGAGAAGTTTATTTTGAAAATTAGAGATGGCACATGCAAATTTGCTTAGGACGGAAAAAGAATACCGCATATAGGTAGATATAGTGGACTCATGTGGCAAAACTGGTTTAAAGAATTTTTGGATGCACAAGTAGAGGTCATACTTAGTGCAAAATGAAGGCTAGCAAAAAGATTGAGAAGCGACCAACCAAGAAACGAATAATCTCATAAGCAAGCATTAAGCATAATTAACACCGAATAATGCACCACAAGTATGATATAATTTTCATTGCATGATTATTGACTTTCGTGCATGCATAGGGAATCACAAACCTTAACACCAATATTCTTACTAGAGCATAATTACTCATCAACATAACTCACATATCGCATCATCATATCTCAAAACTATTACTAAGAATCAAGTTTATTTTGTCCAACTAGCAGAGTGGCCCGCTCGATGCGCGGGCTAGCATTTATAAAGTTTAATAATGAGAACGAATACTATTTGGTTTGGTTTATCTAAAGAATAATTGGAGGCGTATCTGATGACATTTACCATATAAGTATTTGTGAGGGGATCAACTTTAATGTGTTGGAAAAGAAAGAAATTTAGGTTTCTGAATATTTGCATATGCAACAATAAATATTATTTTCATGAGTTGCCGTAAATAATGCCAAATGAAATATCCTGTGTAAGTGAACGATGATTACTTCATTTTAAAGATACCATATTAATGACCATATGTCCAGCTTGCACGCAATATTAGGTCAGCACTTGGAACTAAAAAGTTTGTATGCGTAATATTTGCAGAATCTTAGATAATTATTCTAGAAGTTGGCATTAAGATTGACAGTCGTTGGTCGATTGAGCAATACAAATATATATGTGTTGTGCCGAGATAATAATTAAGATCTACCTGAGCAATTACAGATGATGTTTAGATGATCTTTCCGATATATCGCAAAAACCATTGCTTACCGAATTAAAACAAAGATCAAAGGAACGATGATTTTAGAAGTTAACATTAAGATTGACTGCCATTGGTCAGATGAGCAATACAAATACATATGTGTTGTGCGCAGGTAATAAATAGGATCTACCTGAGCAGTGCCAGATGATCGATGTTTAGATGATCTTTCCAATATATCATGAAAACCGATGCTTAAATAGTTAGAATAAAAAATATCATCAAGAATTGACCGAACTCTACAGCAAAAAAATATCAATAGGGAAATCCTAATAAAATAATCATCAACAGCGCCACAAATTTCTCTAATTTGTGCTGTTCTTGCTATAAAAATATATTGAAATGAATTTCTCTAAACTTCTAGTACAATTAGTATTTTCTTTAGGATGATCCACTAAATAACAGTATGCCATGTTGATAGAAAACAATGATTGCATGTGCGGTTCAACAACTGATCCTTGCAGACATGATTTGGTAAGCTACAATTACTGGTAGCATGGGTGTTATGCAAGTAAAAGTAGTGTTGACTTTTTTTTATCAGAAATAGTGTTGACTTATTGTAAGAATAGGTTGTGTCACTGTCTAACAATCACATCTACTTCCTTTGAGTGTACAACCATTTCCTCCAATCAAAACATTGTTCCAATCACATGTTTCCTGTGTTACCATGCTAATATGCTATGTTTTGCTTATCCGCTACAGTTCGGACAAACTTTAAAAAAATCATATTTTTAGCATCGAACATAGTTTGCCAAATGGCATTGCTGTAATAATAAAGTCAGGTTAGATGATGTCTTGTACTACATGTCCAATATGTACCTTACCCGCTGTGTATCTTCTTTTCCCTCGTTGCTCGCAACTTTCTTTTGCTAGGAATTGGCTGTGTACTGAAATCCAATTTTAGGAACTCTTCAAGAAACAAAAAAATTATATATGAATTTTTAAACCTTAAAATTCACTAACTTGCACATATATTTCTAAATGCACTGATTAGATAAATTTGGCCTACCCATGGGTTTGCTTCCTTTGGAAGATGTAATATGACATTTGAGCTTTCCGAAGTGGACATTTTAAACTTTACATCTTATCAAGCGGTATGTAAGAGACAATACAGAACAAATAATATACACCTCGATTTGAATGTTCATATTTTGAATAGAGAGTAAGATGAAGATCATCTCCTGTTCAATATCAGTGATTTTCTATTTGTAATTATGCATCACATTCAGATGATAAATTGTCCAGATTGGCACAACTATGTCCACCTTCACTAATGAAAGTATTGTCTACTATATAGAGAAGGTTGATTTAAATGATCCACAGTTTGTTTTACATAAGGGATAAAATAGTTGAAGATAAAATCAAAATGTACACCAAGGCCGATTGAACACGTACATGTCCATTAGTATGGCTCTATGGGTGTTGGTACTAATTGCCTGCAATAAACAATGAATGAAGTTTCCATGACTGGACATGGAAACTCAAGATTTTGGATAAGTGCTATAATGGAATATGGAGGAACAATAGAGTTCAAAAAACATATACTATAGAAAATAAAAGATTTAATGTTGGAAGAACTTAACAGCTAGAGCCAATGTTGATTTCGCTGGACTAAATATAGGATCCCAGTTTATCTCAAAAGATATAGCTAATATTTCTCTGAAAGAAACTCCATTTATATCTGCAACCAAGAAAATTCGACTAAGATAACCTAAAAAGAAGTGCAGAAACACTCCTTTGAGCGAGAGAAAGCATTTATTTCATCAGCTTTTTTAGATTGTGAAGTGAATAAAATATATGCATATATTCCTTCTGTGTTCTTCCCACATTTAGCATTGAAAGGCAAAAACCCACTACATACTAAAGCAGTGACAATTAATATGGATCAGAGGAGTAACTTATTTCCATAGTTAGACTCATAAATTCGTAACATGTATAAAATGTATGCATGCAGTTGAGGCCGGAATCAATGATACATGAATATAACTTATTCACCCATAGGCAACGCAATATTTCTACAACAAAGTGTTCCATTCTGGAAAAAAATCAACTGAAAAGTTCAATAAACAATCCTTTGTGCCGATTTGTTAAATTTTCCTGCCTCCCATGCTTGCAAGTCTGTGCACTATTCCCACTAAAATGGATCGTATAACTGAAAATATAATATTATAGCATTTGCTCAGTATAAGTACATGCTAATGTAGGAATTTTATGGAGATGATAAAATTGAGGTCCGGGATGAGAATAAATAAGATATATTGGGAATCACATAAAACATAAGTGGCCATTGCTTGGAGTACAAATTCAAAGATCAGCTAGGTACTTAGTATTTCTGAAGGATATGGATCATTTGGTCGACAACACTATTATACTGAACATACTTGTTTTTGTGTACTAATTCTGTCTTGTAGTTAAAAAAACACGGAATTGGAAGTGGAATTGTTTCAGCCAGTTTACCGAATGCACAATGCAAGTAGACTAAAATCAAGATATACCTTGAAACATTGGAGGAATAACAATGCAAAGGCAGCCGATTGGCCCATCAATGCAAAGGCATTGATTTGATAATAATAAAATATAAGCAGTATAGTGCCCATTGAGTTGTAGAAAGTAA
>NC_057796.1:42146811-42147126 GCF_018294505.1 Triticum aestivum
AAGAAGCAGAAGCAGAAGAAGAAGAAGAAGAAGGAGGAGGAGGAGAAGAAGGAGGAGGAGAAGAAGGAGGAGGAGAAGAAGGAGGAGGAGAAGAAGGAGAAGGAGGAGAAGGAGAAGAAGAAGAAGAAGGAGAAGAAGAAGAAGAAGAAGAAGAAGAAGAAGAAGAAGAAGAAGAAGAAGAAGAAGAAGAAGAAGAAGAAGAAGAAGAAGAAGAAGAAGAAGAAGAAGAAGAAGAAGAAGAAGAAGAAGAAGAAGAAGAAGAAGAAGAAGAAGAAGAAGAAGAAGAAGAAGAAGAAGAAGAAGAAGAAGAAGAAG